>NC_057810.1:625212862-625236726 GCF_018294505.1 Triticum aestivum | reverse complement strand
CCCGACGCCGCTGCCCCACCTCGACCCCGCCCCGTCCACACCACCGTCGACCCGCCTCCCTCGACGCCACGGCGCCGCAGGACCTAGACTAGGCGCCCAAGGTACGACCACCTCCTCCTTACTTCTCCATTCCGCAAGTCCATAGCCTCCTCTCACGTGCTTGCTTCCTTCTCCATTCCTCATTCGGCAAGAAGGGAGGAAGAACATCTGAGCCTCAGATAAGCAAGGCTGCCTTAGAGGAATCAACAGGTAAACGCTGCTTGACTCAATCGGACATGCACAGTTTGAGAGATCATTATGTGTCTTCGTTGTCCACCGCTGTCTTTTGTTTCTTTAACCATGGTTCTGCACACGATATTCTGGGGATACATATTTTCGAATGAATCTTGCCTCATAGACTAGCATAATAAGTAGGAGTAGTATGCTTTGAGGGGCTTGGCTTCAAAATCATTGCTTTGGGGGCGGCAATTTCTCAACAATCAAGCGTAGCTTTACCTAGGACAGGGGCAGCCCCTCAGATCTTTGAAGGCTAAAATCAAGGGCATGACACCAAAATAATGCACATGTGTGAGGTATAACAAATCAGGATCCCGATTCCCTTCGTCCTGGTTCGCCTTGGCCTTTTCAGTTTTCCCTTGCCCCCGTCTCAGCAAGAGGGGAGAATTGCTTCTCTGCCATACGAACGCAATTCCAAACTGGTAATTCTAGTAATATCTTGTGTTCTTGCATCATGCTGAGCACAGAGCACTCCTACTCTGTCCTACTTGTAATGATATGCATGCAAAAGCATAGGTCTCATTGATATCAACATTTTTTCAATGGACTGTGTCTGGGGTATATTTTACAGTCTTCTATTTTTATGAAATTAACCTACTTGCAGTAAATCGAAGTTCAACCAATCTTACAATGTCCTTAGCTGTGGAGCTAAAATCCCCTTTCATAAGACATACTGAAGTAAGAGCACTGATATTGGTTCACATTCTGACACAGGCAAGCCACACCTCTGCTTGTTTTACGAATTTGATCTTGGTTTGCAAATGGATTACCAAGGGAGCACTGTTAGGGATTTCCTTCATGCTAATGGACAGGTGGTGCTAGAAAGGGTAGCCTCGTCTACATATATGAGCATTGTGTGTGGGGGCAGGGGTGAGCGTACGGCGCTGTGCTGATGAATGGTGTGCTAGGGTGGCACTGACTTGGTGGCAGATTTGATTCCACTCAAAGTACACACTACTTGACCATACCCTCTCCTGTGCAAAATATTCATTCCAATCTGGTGTTATAAATTAGGGTCATGCATGATTTCACCTACCTCGCACACATTGCTCGATCTCCATGCCTCTGCCAACTTCTGCTCCACGCTGCATCTCGCCATGCCTTGGCTTCAAAACAAAGGCTCTTTGATGTACCACTCCCATGGTTCTTTGATGTACCACTCCCATGGAAAATGATTGCTTTTCTTTGAGCTTACACATGGCCGGCCAATGGAGTAGAAATCATCCAAAGCTTTTTGTTGTGGTGAAGATGGTTAGATGACCGTCCTATACTCCTATCTGCACATCCAAAAGGAATAGCCAAGCATAAACTACTGCAAAGTACACTGTTGCAAATTAAAACCTACAATGTGGGCATTGTAACTAGTACGTACTACTCAAGAAATCATTTGAACTTTTGGGATTGTGTCCTACCAGAGATACTTAGCTTTATTTGTTTGTTGGAAACTAATTATGTATTGTATCAGAGATACCTGGAACAGTTGGAAGGTAGCAAGCAATGCTGCATAGGGCGCTGATGAGTCACTGACAAAGCCACACAGCACAATAGGGTGGCCAAAAGCCACACAGCACAATAGGGTGACAAAGCCACACAGCACAACAGTTTTTTCCTTCTGAAATGTGTTTTTCTTCTTCTTCCTGTTTTGAGTAGTTTGCGTAAGTTTTCTGAAATGATGATGTATTTTTCTTAATTCAGCGAACCGTGAGATGGACTTAGAAGAAGAAACTGTCTCCTGATTGCAGTTGATTAATTAGTATATATGTTGTAGACTTGTAGCATACCTACCTCTATATGGTTTTATATTTCAACTTGATTTCTGAATATTCCAAACCACACGCGAAGTCCTTTCTTACAAGAAGAAGTTTCTCTTCATAACAGTGAACAAAACTACTGTCAATCAGCTCAGTTCTAGTGGTGTTGGATTTTTTTTAATTGGCTTCTTGCAGTTTTGAAAATTCAGTTTATTCGGTTACTGAAAATTCAGTTAATTCAGTTAGGCACACAAATTTCAGAACTTTTGTGTGCCCTAGTACTTGGTGTTTGTAGAAAACCAGGAGTGTCAATGGGACTAGAATTCACTTGTTCTTATATGGGTTTGTAAAACTTGTTCATGTACTGAACTACTAATGCCTTGTGATGCTCTGAATTACTTGTGATGCCTCTGAATTACTTGTGATCACATTGAGAAAGACTTGTAAAGATGATGATCATCTTTAACAGAAAACAATTTGTGATGATTTTGCTAGTTTGCTGGGTTTTGTCTCCGACCATCGTGTCGTGATGATTTTGCAGGTACCCCGAGAGGCCCTTGAGTTTGCCGGAATGTCGATTAACTTCCGTTCCGGCAAATTCGGGTACTCCATATGTCCTATTTTCAGCAAAGGTCATGCTGAAATTTTTCGTGAATTTTAGCATGACTTTGCTAAAAATAGGACATATGGGGTACTTGTGACTAATGCATAGGCCGGGGTATCTTAGTAGTTAATTAAGTAGGATCAAGTGCCCCGGCGTACTTGTGACTAATGCATGGCTTTTAGGGTGCCTCGGTGTCGATAAAAACCGAAATGATGAAAAGTTAGGCTTTTAGGGTGCCTTGGCATCGAAAAACCCTCAATGATAAAAGCTTAGATTTTAGGATGCCTCGGTGTCGACAAACCCTAAATGATGAGACCATGATCTTGTTCCTTGACAATAACCAACTTTTTGACCAAACTTTGTTTCTATTTAGAGAGAAACATGGCCCACAACGATGAGGCCGGGGGTTCGGGCGGCAAGGCATTCTGGGAGCTGTCCCAGGAGATGGAGGAACAACCTCACTTGTATGAGGCCGCCGCCTTCCCCACCGATCCTGAGACCATGGATGGTGCCGCCGAGGATGACCACACTGATGCCACCACTGATGGTGCCGCCGAGGATGCCACCACTGATGATGGCGGCGCACGCACAGATAGCAGCCAGCCGAAGAGGCAACGGAAGGACCGGCGCCCGATCGTGCTCCGCACCCTCAAGGAGGAAGTTACTGAAGTGGACTCCAACGGGAATCCAACGGCGCCCGAACGAATAGTCAAGGGGTACTCGCTTCATCTCGGGTGCATTGTCCGGAGCATCGTCTCGATCAACACCGAGAACCTGAGGCATCCTGACCAAGGGAATTTGCGCAACCTCCTCTTCACGAAGCTGCACGAACGATACAAGTTCCCCGCTGAATTCGAAAACACAAGCCTCAAAGGGAATAAAGTGAACAATGCTGCCCTCACGAAGATGAGCAAGGCCCTGTCTACTTGGAAAAGCAATGTGAAGAGAATGATCGAGAAAGGTGAGAGTTATGAGAAGATCAAGGAGAAAAATCCTTCGATCACCGAAGATGACTACAATGACTTCAAGATCAATTGCTCGAGCACCGCAAGCTCCCAATCAAGTGAGTGGGGGAAACAAATGCGGGAGCTGAACATAGGGGAACACACACTCGGTCCCGGCGGTTACAGAGTGGCGGAGCCTATATGGGACAAGGAGGAGGCGGACCGTGCCGAGCAAGGCCTACCGCCCCTCTTCGATAAATACGGTGACAAGCAGACCAGGAACTTTGTCAGGGCCCGGTACAAGAAGGACCCGAAAACAAAGGAGCTTACCACGGATCCGAAGACCAGGCGGCTTGAGCTTGTTCTGGTAAGGAATACACCCCCGCGTAATTAGATCCATATGGTTGCATTCTAATTAATGAAGCCGAATTTCTAAATGGTTCACATTCCTTCCGCAGGCGACTGAAAGCAGTAGCGCGGGGTCGACTCAGAGCAACCCTTGGGACACCACTCTAAATAGGGGGTTGAATATAATGAAGAACAAGGATAAGCTCAGTAAGCCGACGTCAGCTGGTCGTGTGGCCGGCAAAGGCTTGTCGACAAAATGGGGGTCATACTATACCGCTGGTGTGCGGAAGGAGAAAAAGACCAGCTCGGAAAGCCAGGCGCGAGAGGTTCAAGAACTCAAGGCACAGGTGGCGCGGATTCCGGAGATTGTCCAAGAGCAAGTGGAACAACGACTCAGAGCGACGATCACCGCCCTTGTGCCTACCTTGATCTCGGGGTTGAGTGCGTGGATTGCGGGCGGCCAACAGGGGCCGCCCCCGATTCCTAGCTTCACGGCCAGCAACTCGCATAATGCGATGGCGGGGCCATTGGTGCCTCCGGCGGAGGCGGCATTGGTGTCTCCGACGCCGGCACGGGAGCTTAATGCACCCGGGTGTACGCCGGCCGGCACCTCTGCAGCAAGCGGCCCCTCCGTCAACTGCACGCTCGCCATTGGCGGTGCCTCTACATTAGCCGAGCTCGACGCCATCATCACGGTAACTAATTAAGCCTCTCTCGGCCGAGGACTTCATCTCCTTGCCTTTGACTGGGCATCCCTGATGCCCTACATGTTTTCGCAGGGCGCCGCCGACGTTTCGTGCACTCTCCTCCACTTCGTGAACAACGAGTTGGTCGATGTCGCCAAGGGCAAAATCGTTCAACCGGGCAACCCCTTGTTCCATGGTACCCAGATGCCACCCAACTTGTTTAGGGTTCAACTGGTTCGGGTGCTGCCAGGCTGCGACGACTTGTTACCTCCGAATCGACCCGTCGGGGCCGACGATGATGACGTGATGACCCTCAGCGCCTGCCTGAGCTGGCCCCTGCTTTGGCCGAAGAGCCAGATTCGTTTGGGGGCGGGGGACACCACCCCAAAGACAACACCGCCAGTCGTGCCGGCGCCAAGTCGGCCCCATGGCAAGACCGCCGTAACGGTGCCGGACATCCCTATGCCACTGGATCCAAACATGCATATGGCACAGGATCAGAATGACGACGACGACTATGATACTTTTGGCAACGTCGATCAGTACTTTGCCGAGCATGGGTACGATGGCGACTTAATGGGGCCTCCTTCTCAAGAACCAAACCCAACAAAAGACGTGTGCGATCTAGCTCATACCGCGGAGAAGCCAAGTTGCAACAGGCGCTGTCTGGCGTTCAGCTCTCAGGAGACGCCTCCAGCTGCCGACTTCACCGAGCCTCAGATAGGCGAGGTGCGAAATATTATCAGCCCCAACACACTCAAGAAGGCGGTCTGTGAGCAAAACTCGGTCCCATTACAGGAGAAGAAGAAGGCACGCAAAAGAAAGAGTAAGAAGGGTGCGAGCCAGCCGGCACCGAGTACGATCCGTGCTCAGGACGGGCCACCTTCACCTAAGGATATCTCGAGGAGGGTGCATGTGGCGGGTAGGGAGATGCTACCACCAAATATGCTCAATGCTGCAACCGGTGCTATGCGGAGTCTGCACGACAGTGTTCTTTCTTTGGAGAAGCGGCGTCTCAGAGAGAAGGATGTGGCATACCCGGTTTTCGTGGCCAAGGTGCCAGAGGGCAAGGGCTTTGTGGATGGCGACATCGGGGGTACGATCGTCCTGCGGTTTGATGACATATTTGCTATGTTTAACCTTCATCCGCTGCACTACACCTTCGTTCGGCTATTTTCGCTGAGTATGGAGATGCGGATCATTCGCGACAAGACCCCGGACATCGTGATAGTCGACCCCTTCTACATGCGTGCCAAGATCTTGGGCAGCGCTGGGGACCGGCAAGTCGCGAGTTCTTACCTCGAAGGCGTCATTCTGGCAAACCAAGATAAGGATAACTTCCTCGTGCCTTACTTTCCCGAGTAAGTCCTCCCCTCAACCGGCCCGTAACATATGAATTCTTACATTTCGATCGTTTTTGTTTTAACATTCCGTGTTTTCTGCAGTGACACACGTTGCACGCTCATCCTCCTAAGCCCCAAATATTCCATGGACACGTATTTCGACCCGGACCGTCAGTCGAACGTAGACTACACAAATGTTAAGAAGGTTCTTGATGATGTTCTCCCCGGCTACGCCAAATCTGGAGGCACCTTCACCAGGCCTATTCGTAAGTACGGCAAGCATGTGTTCTCCCACAATACGACGTTCTGCTGCGTCAAGCAGCCGCCTGGCGGTCAGAAGGGTGCCTACTACGCCATCCATCACATGCGGGCGATCGTACAGGACCATCATCAACTTCTGCTACCGAGTAAACTCCAAGATTGGGCCGCGAGCGTGTCGGCAATCCAGGACGCGGACCTCCGACAAGAATTCTTTCGCATCCAGTCGGAGTTTGCGGAAATCATCCATCAAGATGTCCTTCGTACCTCGGGGCAGTTCTACCTCAGAAATCAACCGTCCAACAGTGACATCGACACAATGCTACAAATGCGGGATGACAACGCCCATTCTTTCATGACTCCCACGATAGACGGCGGCTTCATCCACGCTCCGGTCCCTTGAGTCGAGTTGTCTAGTTCTGAAACATCGATTGGCTCATGTTGTAATTAAACTTTAATGAACTTGTAGTATGTCTCTTTGGTTTCGAGAGTCGTTCAACTTAGATGTAATCGATGCTATTAATGTCTTGCTTTTCTCTTCCGATCGTTCTGTTGCATACTTATATATTGCTTATGTATTGTCTGTGAATTGGTACTAACGTTTCGTTTGGCTAGTGCATAGCGATGCCGACGTATGTCGTGTACAAGGGTAAGGTTCCCGGAGTCTATGATGACTGGGAGGAGTGTCGGAGACAGGTTCACCGATTCAGCGGTAACAGTTACAAAGGGTACACCACTAGGGCCGAGGCCGAATCTAGATACGCCCGCTATCTAGCGGGAGAGGGGAGGGAGCGTTGGAGGAACCGGATGAAGACGAGTTTCATCGTGATGATGCTCATCGTGATGACCGCAACTCTCTTCTATGTGATGGTAGTTTAGATGATCGATATCGACTTATAATGCGAATATAAACTCGCTACTCGCGGTCTCGAGACTTGTAATATAATGTTCTATCTTTGTTCGGTCTTTTCAATTCGGAGACTAATATGATGAATTGTATTCGGAGACTAATATGATGAATTGTATTCAAAGACTAATCTTCTATTGTATTTGATGAATCTATTGTTGATGTGTGCTGTCTATATTTTGTCAAATTATACATTTTGTAACCTGTGCAAAAAACAGAAAATAAAAAAATAAAAAAAAACCTAATATTCATACTAATGGCGCATCACATGACAGTGCGCCATTAGTATAACAGTGCATACTAATGGCGCATCACCGGGTAGTGCGCCATTAGTATGCTGCGGTTACTAATGGCGCATCCAGAGGTGGTGCGCCATTAGTATGCCAAAGCACCTGGGTATACATGCCCCCTGGGAGGCATACTAATGGCGCACCCTCGCATATACTAATGGCGCACCAGGTGGTGCGCCATTAGTATACCAGATACTAATGGCGCACCAGGTGGTGCGCCATTAGTAAAAATTACTAATGGCGTGCTATCAATGGCGCACCAGTGATGCGCCATTAATGGCCATATTAGGTGCGCCATTAGTAGTGGTATTTCTAGTAGTGAACAGATGAGTTTCTCTCCCTCTTGGCGCAGCCCTACCTCTCTCCCTTCTCCTCTCCCGCGGTGCTTGGCGAAGCCCTGCAGGATTGCCACGCTCCTCCACCACCACCACGCCGTTGTGCTGCTGCTGGACGGAGTCTTCCTCAACCTCTCCCTCTCTCCTTGCTGGATCAAGGCTTGGGAGACGTCACCGGGCTGTATGTGTGTTGAACACGGAGGTGCCGTCCGTTCGGCACTAGGATCTCCGGTGATTTGGATCACGATGAGTATGACTCCTTCAACCCCGTTCTCTTGAACGCTTCCGCTTAGCGATCTACAAGGGTATGTAGATGCACTCTCCTTCCCCTCGTTTCTGGTTTCTCCCTAGATAGATCTTGGTGACACGTAGGAAAATTTTGAATTTCTGCTACGTTCCCCAACAGTGGCATCATGAGCTAGGTCTATTGCGTAGATTCTTTGCACGAGTAGAACACAAAGTAGTTGTTGGTGTTGATTTTGTTCAATATGCTTACCGTTACTAGTCCAATCTTGTTTCGACGGTATTGTGGGATGAAGCGGCCCGGACCGACCTTACACGTACACTTATGTGAGACAGGTTCCACCGACTGACATGCACTTGGTGCATAAGGTGGCTAGCGGGTGCCAGTCTCTCCCACTTTAGTCGGAACGGATTCGATGAAAAGGGTCCTTATGAAGGGTAAATAGCAATTGACATATCACGTTGTGGTTTTGCGTAGGTAAGAAACGTTCTTGCTAGAAACCCATAGCAGCCACGTAAAACATGCAAACAACAATTAGAGGACATCTAACTTGTTTTTGCAGGGTATGCTAGATGTCATATGGCCAAAAAGAATGTGATGAATGATATGTGATGTATGAGATTGATCATGTTCTTGTAATAGGAATCACGACTTGCATGTCGATGAGTATGACAACCGGCAGGAGCCATAGGAGTTGTCTTTATTTATTGTATGACCTACGTGTCATTGAACAACGCCATGTAATTACTTTACTTTATTGCTAACCGGTAACCATAGTAGTAGAAGTAATAAGTTGGCAAGACAACTTCATGGAGACACGATGATGGAGATCATGGTGTCATGCCGGTGACGATGATGATCATGGAGCCCCGAAGATGGAGATCAAAAGGAGCAAAATGATATTGGCCATATCATGTCACTTTTTGATTGCATGTGATGTTTATCATGTTTATGCATCTTATTTGCTTAGAATGACGGTAGTAAATAAGATGATCCCTCATTAAAGTTTCAAGAAAGTGTTCCCCCTAACTCTGCACCGTTGCGAAAGTTCGTCGTCTCGAAGCACCACGTGATGATCGGGTGTGATAGATTCTTACGTTCACATACAACGGGTGTAAGCCAGATTTACACACGCGAAACACTTAGGTTAACTTGACGAGCCTAGCATGTACAGACATGGCCTCGGAACACAAGAGACCGAAAGGTCAAGCATGAGTCGTATAGTAGATACGATCAACATGAAGATGTTCACCGATGATGACTAGTCCGTCTCACGTGATGATCGAACACGGCCTAGTTGACTCGGATCATGTAATCACTTAGATGACTAGAGGGATGTCTATCTGAGTGGGAGTTCATGAGATGAACTTAATTATCCTGAACATAGTCAAAAGATCTTTGCAAATTATGTCGTAAGCTCACGCTTTAGTTCCACTGTTTAGATATGTTCCTAGAGAAAATATAGTTGAAAGTTGACAGTAGCGATTATGCGGATAGTAGAAAGCTTATGTCCTTAATGCACCGCTTAGTGTGCTGAACCCCAATCGTCGTTTGTGGATGTTGCGAACATCGTACATACACGTTTTGATAACTACGTGATAGTTCAGTTAAAAGGTTTAGAGTTGAGGCACCAAAGACGTTTTTCGAAACGTCGCGGAACATATGAGATGTTTCGAGGGCTGAAATTGGGATTTCAGGCTCGTGCCCACGTCAAGAGGTATAAGACCTCCGATGATTTTCTTAGCCTGCAAACTAAGGGAGAAAAGCTCAATCGTTGAGCTTGTGCTCAGATTGTCTGAGTGCAACAATCACTTGAATCGAGTGGGAGTTGATCTTCCAGATGAGATAGTGATGTTTCTCCAAAGTCATTGCCACCAAGCTGCTAGAGCTTCGTGATGAACTATAACATATCAGGGATAGATATGATGATCCTTGAGGTATTCACGATGTTTGACACCGCAAAAGTAGAAGTCAAGAAGGAGCATCAATTGTTGATGGTTGGTAAAACCACTAGTTTCAAGAAGGGCAAGGGCAAAGAAGGGACACTTCATGAAACGGCAAATCAGTTGCTGCTCCAGTGAAGAAACTCAAGGTTGAACCCAAACCCGAGACTAAGTGCTTCTGTAATAAGGGGAACATCCACTGGAGCAGAATTACCCTAGATACTTGGTAGATAAGAAGGCTGGCAAGGTCGATAGAAGTATATTGGATATACATTATGTTAATGTGCACTTTACTAGTACTCCTAGTAGCACTAGGGTATTAGATACCGGTTCGGTTGCTAAGTGTTAGTAACTCAAAATAAAAGCTACGGAATAAACGGAGACTAGCTAAAGGTGAGCTGACGATACGTGTTGGAAGTGTTTCCAAGGTTGATGTGATCAGGCATTGCACGCTCCCTCTACCATCGAGATTGGTGTTAAACCTAAATAATTGTTATTTGGTGTTTGCGTTGAGCATAGACATGATTGGATTATGTCTGTCGCAATACGGTTATTCATTTAAGGAGAATAATGGTTACTCTATTTATTTGAATAATACCTTCAATGGTCTTACACCTAAAAAGAATGGTTTATTGAATCTCGATCGTAGTGATACACATTTTCATGCCAAAAGATATAAGATAGTAATGATAGTACCACTTACTTGTGGCACTGCCATGTAAGTCATATTGGTGTAAAACGCATGATGAAGCTCCATGTTGATGGATCTTTGGACTCACTCATTTTTGAAAAGTTTGAGACATGCAAACCATGTCTATTGGTGTATACGCATGAAGAAACTCCATGTAGATGGATCATTTGGACTCACTTGATTTTGAATCACTTGAGATATGCAAATCATACCACATAGGCAAGATGACTAAAAAGCCTCGTTTTCAGTAAGATGGAACAAGATAGCAACTTGTTGGAAGTAACATACTTTGATGTGTGCAGTCCAATGAGTGCTGAGGCATGCAGTGAATATCGTTATGTTTTACTTCACAAATGATTTAAGTAGATACTGAGTATATTTACTTGGTGAAACACAAGTCTGAATTATTGAATGGTTCAAGTAATTTTAGAGTGAAGTTGAAGATCATCGTGACAAGAGGATAAAATGTCTATGATATGATCATAGAGATGAGTATCTGAGTAACGAGCTTTGGCACGCAATTAAGACATTGTGGAAATTGTTTCACAATTAATACCGCCTGGAACACCATAGTGTGATGGTGTGTCCGAACATCATAGTTGCACCCTATTGGATATGGTGCGTACCATGATGTCTCTTATCGAATTACCACTATCGTTCATGGGTTAGGCATTAGAGACAACCACACTCACTTTAATAGGGCACCACGTAATTTCGTTGAGACGACACCGTTTGAACTATGGTTTGGAGAAACCTAAGTTGTCGTTTCTTAAAAGTTTGGGGCTGCGACGCTTATGTGAAAAAGTTTCATCGTGATAAGCTCGAACCCAAAACGGATAAATACATCTTCATAGGATACCCAAAATGGTTGGGTATACCTCCTATCTTAGATTCGGAAGCAAAGGTAATTGTTTCTAGAAGCGGGTCCTTTCTCGAGGAAAAGTTTCTCTTGAAAGAATTGAGTGGGAGGATGGTGGAGACTTGATGAGGTTATTGAACCGTCACTTCAACTAGTGTGTAGCAGGGCACAGGAAGTTGTTCCCCTGGCGCCTACACCAATTGAAGTAGAAGCTTATGATAGTGATCATGAAGTTTCGGATCAAGTCACTACCGTACCTCGTAGGGTGACAAGGATGTGTACTACTTCAGAGTGGTACTCAATCCTGTCTTAGAGGTCATGTTGCTAGACAACAATGAACCTACGAGCTACGGAGAAGCGATGGTGGGCCCAGATTCCAACGAATGGCTCGAGGCCATAAAATCCGAGAAAGGATCCATGACTTTGGAAGAAATACTTGATGGTCGTAAGGCCATTGGGTACAGATGGATTTTAAAAGGAAGACACACAATGATGGTAAGAATCACCATTAAGAAAGCTCGACTTGTCGTTAAGATGTTTTCCGACAAGTTCAAGGAGTTGACTACGGTGAGGCTTTCTCACTCGTAGCGATGCTAAGAGTCTGTTGGAATTGTATTAGCAGTTACTGCATTATTTATGAAATCTTGTAGATAGAATGTCAAATAACCATTGTTTCCTCGACAGTTTTCTTGAGGAAAGGTTGTATGTGATACAACCAGAAGGTTTTGACAATCCTAAAGAACGCTAACAAATATGCAAAACTCCAGCAATCCTTCTAAGGACTGGAGTAAGCATCTCGGAGTTGGAATGTATGCCTTGATGTGATAATCAAAGATGGGTTTATACAAAAGTTTATGAGAAACTTGTATTTCCAAAGAAGTGAGTGGGGGCATTATAGAATTTCTGATGAGTATATGTTGTTGACATATTGTTGATCAGAAATGATGTAGAATTTCTAGAAAGCATATAGGGTTATTTGAAAAGTGTTTTTCAATGGAAAACCTGGATTAGGCTACTTGAACAATAAGCATCAAGATCTATAAGATAGATCAAAATGCTTAATAATACTTTCAATTGAGCACATACCTTGACATGATCTTGAAGGTGTTCAAGATGGATCAGTCAAAGAAGGAGTTCTTGCCTGAGTTGTAAGGTATGAAGTTAAGAGTTAAAGCTCGACCACGGCAGAAGAGAGACAAAGGACGAAGGCCATCCCCTATGCTTCAGACGTAGGCTCTATAGTATGCTATGCTGTGTGCCGCACCGGAAGTGTGCCTTGCCATGAATCAGTCAAGGGGTACAAGAATGATCCAGGAACGGATCATTGGACAGCGGTCAAAATTATCCTTAGAGGGATAAGGAAATGTTTCTCGATTATGGAGGTGATAAAGAGTTTGGTGTAAAGGGTTATGTCGATGCAAGCTTTAACACCTATCTGTATGACTCTGAGTAGCAAACCGGATACGTATAGTGGAGTAACCATTTGGAATAGCTTCAAGTGGAACGTGGAAGCAGCATTTACAATATGACATAGAGAATTGTGAAGTACATACGGATCTGAATACTGCAGACCCGTTGACTAAAACTTCTCTCACAAGGAAAACATGATCAAACCCCAGAACTTATTGAGTCTTAATCACATGGTGATGTGAACTAGTTTAGTGACACTAGTAAACTCTTTGGATGTTGGTCACATGGCGATGTGACCTATCAGTGTTAATCACATAGCGATGTGAACTAGATTATTGACTCTAGTGCAAGTGGGAGACTGTTGGAAATATGCCCTAGAGGCAATAATAAATTAGTTATTATTATTATATTTCCTTGTTCATGATAATCGTTTATTATCCATGCTATAATTGTATTGAAAGGAAACTCAGATACATGTGTGGATACATAGACAACACCATGTCCCTAGTAAGCCTCTAGTTGACTAGCTCGTTGATCAATAGATGGTTACGGTTTCCTGACCATGGACATTGGATGTCGTTGATAACGGGATCACATCATTAGCAGAATGATGTGATGGACAAGACCCAATCCTAAGCCTAGCACAAAGATCGTGTAGTTTGTATGCTAAAGCTTTTCTAATGTCAAGTATCATTTCCTTAGACCATGAGATTGTGCAACTCCCGGATATTGTAGGAATGCTTTGGGTGTACCAAACATCACAACGTAACTGGGTGGCTATAAAGGTGCACTACAGGTATCTCCGAAAGTGTCTGTTGGGTTGGCATGAATCGAGACTGGGATTTGTCACTCCGTGTAAACGGAGAGGTATCTCTGGGCCCACTCGGTAGGACATCATCATAATGTGCACAATGTGACCAAGGGGTTGATCACGGGATGATGTGTTATGGAACGAGTAAAGAGACTTGCCGGTAACAAGATTGAACAAGGTATCGGGATACCGACGATCGAATCTCGGGCAAGTACAATACCGCTAGACAAAGGGAATTGTATACGGGATCGATTGAGTCCTTGACATTGTGGTTCATCCGATGAGATCATCGTGGAACATGTGGGAGCCAACATGGGTATCCAGATCCCGCTATTGGTTATTGACCGGAGAACGTCTCGGTCATGTCTGCATGGTTCCCGAACCCGTAGGGTCTACACACTTAAGGTTCGATGACGCTAGGGTTATAAAGGAGGTTTGTATGTGGTTACCAAATGTTGTTCGGAGTCCCGGATGTGATCCCGGACATCACGAGGAGTTCCGGAATGGTCCGGAGGTAAAGATTTATATATGGGAAGTCCTGTTTTGGTCACCAGAAAAGTTTCGGGTTTTATCGGTAACGTACCGGGACCATCGGGAGGGTCCCGGGGGTCCACCAAGTGGGGCCACCATCCCAGGAGGGCTTCATGGGCTAAGTGTGGGAGGGGACCAGCCCCAGGTGGGCTGGTGCGCCCCCCACAAGACCCAAGGTGCAGGGAAGAGTGGGAAGGGGGCAAACCCTAGGGCAGATGGGCCTTAAGGCCCACCCTAGGTGCGCCTCCCCTCTCTCCCCTTCTGGCCGCCACCCAGATGGGATCTGGGGGCTGCCGCCACCCCTGGGGAGGGAACCCTAGAGGGGGCGCAGCCCCTCCCCTTCCCCTATAAATAGTTGAGGTCTAGGGGCTGCCCAACAGATGAGTTTCTCTCCCTCTTGGCGCAGCCCTACCTCTCTCCCTTCTCCTCTCCCGCGGTGCTTGGCGAAGCCCTGCAGGATTGCCACGCTCCTCCACCACCAACACGCCGTTGTGATGCTGCTGGACGGAGTCTTCCTCAACCTCTCCCTCTCTCCTTGCTGGATCAAGGCGTGGGAGACGTCACCGGGCTGTACGTGTGTTGAACGCGGAGGTGCCGTCCGTTCGGCACTAGGATCTCCAGTGATTTGGATCACGACGAGTACGACTCCTTCAACCCCGTTCTCTTGAACGCTTCCTCTTAGCAATCTACAAGGGTATGTAGATGCACTCTCCTTCCCCTCATTGCTGGTTTCTCCCTAGATAGATCTTGGTGACACGTAGGAAAATTTTGAATTTCTGCTACATTCCCCAACAATCTTCTCGTGAGTCTTTGATCTTGATCGTACACATTTGCGTGTATGATTAGTGTACGATTGAATCGAGAGCGTCACATACTACAATCGGATTCTTCTGAAGCATTGCCATGCCTGTCTACGGATGCTCTCCAGCGTTCATCTTACGGCCACTTAGTGATGGAGATCAAGTACTTAGCTGGTAGTAGGGAGTTTGTGTTGGGGAACGTTGCAGAAAATAAAAAATTTCTACGCTTCACCAAGATCAATCTATGGAGTCATCTAGCAACGAGAGAGAGAGGAGTGCATCTACATACCCTTGTAGATCGCGCGCGGAAGCGTTCAAGAGAACGGGGTTGAGGGAGTCGTACTCGTCGTGATCCAAATCACCGAAGATCCTAGTGCTGAACGGACAGCACCTCCGCGTTCAACACACGCACGGTTGGGGAAGACGTCTCCTCCTTCTTGATCCAGCAAGGGGGAAGGAGAGGTTGATGGAGATCTAGCAGCACGACGGCATGGTGGTGGAAGCAGCAGCGATCTCGGCACGGCTTCGCCAAGCTCAGCGAGAGGGAGAGGTGGTACGGGGGGAGAGGGAGGCGCCAGGGACTAGGGTGCGGCTGCCCTCCCTCCCCCCTCTTTATATAGGGGGCCTAGGGGGTGCGCCGGCCCCTAGAGATCCCATCTCCAGGGGGCGGCGGCCTAGGGGGGGGACTTGCCCCCAAGTCAAGTGGGGCGCCCCCCCACCCCTAGGGTTTCCAACCCTAGGCGCAGGGGAGGCCCAAGGGGGGCGCACCAGCCCACCAGGGGCTGGTTCCCTTCCCTCTTCAGCCCACATGGCCCTCCGAGATAGGTGGCCCCACCTGGTGGACCCCCGGGACCCTTCCGGTGGTCCCGGTACAATACCTATGACCCCCGAAACTTTCCCGGTGGCCGAAACTGGACTTTCTATATACAATTCTTCACCTCCGGACCATTTCGGAACTCCTCGTGACATCCGGGACTCCGAGCAACTTTCGGGTTACCGCATACTAATATCTCTACAACCCTAGCGTCACCGAATCTTAAGTGTGTAGACCCTACGGGTTCGGGAATCACGTAGACATGACCGAGACAACTCTCCGACCAATAACCAACAGCGGGATCTGGATACCCATGTTGGCTCCCACATGTTCCACGATGATCTCATCGGATGAACCACGATGTCGAGGATTCAAGTAATCCCGTATACAATTCTCTTTATCAATCGGTACGTTACTTGCCCGAGATTCAATCGTCGATATCCCAATACCTCGTTCAATCTCGTTACCGGCAAGTCACTTTACTCGTACCGTAATGCATGATCCCGTGACCAACCACTTGGTCACATTGAGCTCATTACGATGATGCATTACCGAGTGGGCCCAGAGATACCTCTCTGTCATACGGAGTGACAAATCCCAGTCTTGATCCGTGTCAACTCAACAGATACTTTCGGGGATACCTGTAGTGTACCTTTATAGTCACCCAGTTACGTTGTGACGTTTGGTACACCCAAAGCACTCCTACGGTATCCGGGAGTTACACGATCTCATGGTCTAAGGAAATGATACTTGACATTAGAAAAGCTATAGCAAACGAACTACACGATCTTGTGCTATGCTTATGATTGGGTCTTGTCCATCACATCATTCTCCTAATGATGTGATCCCGTTATCAACGACATCCAATGTCCATAGTCAGGAAACCATGACTATCAGTTGATCAACGAGCTAGTCTACTAGAGGCTTATTAGGGACATGTTGTGGTCTATGTATTCACACATGTATTACGATTTCTGGATAACACAATTATAGCATGAATAATAGACAATTATCATGAACAAGGAAATATAATAATAATCATTTTATTATTGCCTCTAGGGCATATTTCTAACAATTTGTTCCTCAGAAACTTAGTCGTTCTCAAAATAGAGTTGTCGATCGTCTGGCAAATTATAGCCGTACGGAGCGAGCCACCGTTGTCTGACTTCGCTCAGTTCCTGCTTGTATCGAGGATGTGTGGCCTCTCGACTGTAACTCTATGAATTTGCAATAAAACTCCCATTACCCTGGCAAAAAAAAGATTTTTAATATTCCCAAAAGAGATAGGAGGGGTCGGTGTATAATCGGAGGTCAAATAGCGGTCTGTGTATAGGCGTGTACGTACGGATGCGACATGTTGTACAAAGAACGAATTTGAATACAGTACGAAACGAATGTAAGAGGGCATCCCCCAAACACCTAATTAATCCACTGGGGGAAGAAGAAAAACTGAAAAACCTTACTTATAGCTCCATGTCATTGTTTAGCTACCGAACATCTTGAGGCCGAACCCGACGTCCTCGCAGTGTCGGACGTAGGGCTTGACGCGGGCCACGTCCACCTCCTTCTTGGCCCGGCACCCGAGTATCGGCGGCGAGTGCAGGCACGGCTCGACGGACGTGGACCGGACGCAGGCGACGTCGGACACCTCCTTGTTCCAGTCCGGCCGGAGCAGGATCCAGGGCTTGACGCCGGCGAAGCCGTAGGCGACATAGCCGAAGGTGGACCAGGCGCTCATGGCGATCTTGTCGCAGTAGCTGAGCAGGTAGATCTCCGCCAGCGCCTTCTGGTTGTGCTCGTTGGACGCGTACTCCTGCTTCTCCTCGTGGCTCGGCTGGTACACCGCCACGATCTCCCCCGTCTTGGTCGGGTTCTCGTAGTACATGCCCCGGATCTTGTCGTAGTAGCCCGAGTAGAGCGACGCGATCAGCACAGCCTTCACCTTCCCGTCGTTGCCGGTCGCGTTCGCCGCCGGGGACGCCGGCTCCCCGAGCTCCGGCAGCAGGCGCTGCTCCCTGATGCACCTGGTGAGCTGGTCGTACATGTTCTCGAACTTGACCGGCTTCTCCGGGAAGATCCTGATCTGGAACCCGATCTTCTCGTCCACCCGGGCGAGGTACGCCTCGTAGTACCTCCGCACGATCCCCCACACCCTGTCCGTCGGGTGGAAGAGGTACCGGCCGAGGTGGTGGAACGTCGCCTCCTTCTGCGGGAACATCCGCGCCAGCTCCTTCTCGTACATGGGCGTCAGGAACAGCGCCGGCGCGAAGTAGCTGTCGGACTTGAGGATCATCCAGGTGAACTTGCGGAGCAGCTTCTGGTCGTCGTCGCAGAAGATGTTGTCCGACAGCCGCAGCCGGGTCTGCTCGACGTGGAGGTACACGTGCGCCGGCAGCGACGCCGCCGGCGTGTCGTACCGGATCACGCCGTTCTTGAGCATGTTGACGTAGCTCTCGGGCGCGCCGACGTTGAGCTTCATCGGGTTGCCCTCGGGGAAGCCGCCGGGGAGCACCCAGGAGGTGGCCGGGAAGGGCTCGCAGAAGAGGCCCTCCTGTTCGCGCGGCACGTTGACGAGCATGACCCGGCCGGAGAGCAGCGCGTAGAGGAAGGTGGAGGCGATGGTGAGCATGCGGTTGCCGAGGCCGTTGCAGGGGAACCACACCACGTACTTGCACTCGGAGCTGTCGGCGTTGCGCCCCGCCTGGAGCTGCTCGACGGCCGTCCGGTACCGCTGCGTGCCCGGGCCGCACTTCTTGTGGTACGTCTCGTACTTGCGCAGCTTCTTCACCAGGTACGGCGAGAGCGGGAACGGCGACGGCTTCCGGTACAGGGACGACTTGTATCGGCTCTGGCAGCTGGATTCGTCGAACGCCGCCGAGAGCAGCCCGCCGAGAAGCTTGTCCTGCGACGGAGTTGTGGCTGGCGCGGCCACGTTCTTCAGAGGGATTACGGTTTCTGCAAGAGAAGTCGACTGAAGTCAGTTAATCAAAAATGAGAGCTGATTTACTACTATCTTAGACACATAGCTATGATCTGTCAGTTCAACAAAAATGTTGAATCCTCTTCTTTGTTTTTGAGAAAAAAGAAAGAATTTCAGCGAAGTAACATCAAGCAATTACTACATATCTTTTTGTCACAGCTTTCTCAAGAAGAGCAATAAAATTGAGAGCTGATTTCAGGAACGGCGTAAAAGTATCATTTCGAGTTTTTTTCTGACATTGTACCAGCGAAGATTAGGAAGCCAGCCATGTTGGAGCTGGGCTCCTCACTAGTTTAACAAAATTACCTTTACGAAGCCTCACCCGGACAGATGGAGTGCTTAATAAAGAATAACAGTAGGACTTGTCTCACAAAGTGAGGGACCACTCTCCCTCAAAAAAAAAAGTGAGGGACCACTCATCAAGTAAAAAGGTGTGGACATTTTGGAACACCCTTTGCAAGGGCAATCCACCGACATTACGGCACAAGCCACACCCCTTTGGGAAAAGATTGATGAGGTAGGACAAGATCCGCAAAAGGATGCGCCAGCGTCACAGCGTCATGGCACCAGGCAGCACTGTCGCTACAGCACCAAAAAAAACCCAGAGGGAGAGCTGATTATTCAATCGCCCTGCTTCTGCTAGCTTGCTAGCGCGATCTGATGGTCTGATCCACGAGATTGCCAGTGATCCGAGCAAAAATCCGGCCAGATCTGTGGTAATAACGCCAGTGTTCTAATTAAGGAGTAGGAGTACTCACTAATTGCTAAGGATGGCATCCTCGTACCTCCTGCAAAAAGGCAGTTTCCGCGGTTTCCGCGCTAGTACTACTTTGCTGGATGGTGTGAATGGCGGAGAGAATAAAGACGCGGATTTGCTTACGACCACGGCGGCGGCGGCGTGTTCGTAGGCCAACCAACCCCGACCAAGAATTCCTCTGCGTACTGGCGGTCAACGATCGGGCTTTACTGCCATACGTGGGATGTGATCTCCGCAGTTCGGACGGGGGAAAGGAGGCTTACTTTTCGGCGTTGCGCCGCCGGCGCCGTCGACCACGTGCCGGCCGCCGGCCTTGGGGACGGAGGACGGCGAGGAGGGGGTGGAGGGGAGGGCGGCCGAGCGGCCGCCGAAGGTGAACGCGAGGAGGGCCAGGGAGATGAGGAACCCGACCAGCACCATCTTGGGCCGGACGGCGCCGCCCCACTTGGCGCTGGCAGCCCGCCTCTTGTCGTCGTCGCCGTCGGCCGGAGCCCGAGGGCTCCGCGCCCGCTTCATGTCCATCGCCCTCCCGCCGGCCCGCTCCGTGGGCTCGTCACGGCTCGCTCTGCCTGTTGACCTCCTCCGCCGGCCGCTAGTTTACGATCCAGTTTGTGTATGGTGGCTTCGCTTGTGTTGTGCCTGCTTGGCTCCTCTTCTCTTCTCCCCTCTCCTACTTGGTGGTGGCTGCTTGGAGGTGGTCAAACTGCGGGAAGCTACGCGGGCTAGAGATGGAAGGAGGGGGCGAGTGATGCCGACGTGTGCCCGCTGGCGCATAGACTTCTCTCCCTTTGTGATCTGAAGAAAGAAAGAAAATAGACGGACCTGCGTCCGTGTTTTTATTTTTTGTGAATGCATCATTGGTTTTTGCAATGGAGACTATTTGTACGTGCACCCACATTCCCGAGCAATGTTTAAACATTTGTTCGTTGTCTCACGGCACTTTGTTGGCCTTCCTGATGTCTGATTAGCTCATTGGCCGCATGCGGAATCGGTTGAGTACTTGTTCAGCGCATTTCGCAGAAAGGCTCTTCCTGTGTAATTTGACTCACTTGCTAGGTCCAAAAAGGATAAAGGTATACCCTCCCTCCGCGCAAATCAGACGGCTCCGCCACATAAATCCAACATGTAAACGGCTGGACAAGGATTTTCATTCAACATCCAAAACGTCTCACCATGGCGAACCAACCTGTGGTTGGATGGTTAGAGGGGCGGTGGTATCCCCAGCCCATCAGGGTCCAAGTCTTGGTGCTCGCATTATTTCTGGATTTATTTCAGGATTTTCGTCGGTGTGCTTTCAGTGGGAGGAGACGTTTCCATCGACGATGAGGCGCCTACGTTGACTTTGTAAGTCTCATAGGGGTAGTGTGTTCGTGTGTGCGTTCAAAAAAGTTAGTGTATGCGCGTATGTACGAACTCTTGCGTTTGTACTGTGTTAAGAAAAATGTCGCACCATAGATATGTAGTGGCCTTCTGGTCACCATTTCCATGGCGGATCTTATGAGAGCTACGCCATCCATGATTTCACTTGGACCCACCGCGGTGCTCTCTGGGGCTAGCTCATGGTAGCCCACGAGCAGAACTCCTTTTCGAGTGTGATCCTCCATCAAAGCCATGCCAAGAGTAGAACCACACTCTATCCATATTCAAAAGAGAAGTGCATCACCGTCGCTGATCAGCAAAGTGAAGGGGTGATGCTAGCATGAGTTCCATGGGAGCGCCTATCCCCACCATTTACCGTCGGAAGCAGTGGAGCATCACGAGCCGCCTTGAAGCCAAACAAAATGGTCGGTTTTATTTTTTTTGCATGCCGCCACCATGCGGACGATGCAAGAGCAGCAATGCCCCTCCCCCACCCCCCTCGAGTACAAATTGATGAGGATATCGGCGGGTGAGCCAATGCAGTTACCGCTGGTGATCCGAAGCTCGCACGACTACCCATGTTGGGAAGGGGCACCACTCTTGGATTCCCCAAATGAGTTGTCGTTTATCGATTCCCCAAACACTGCATCCGATCTCGTCGTGCGCATGAACCCTTCGCCATCCTCAACCGTAAGAACCCGGACGACCACCATGCATGTACCACATGCACTTTGTTTGCCTGCATCATTCGGCGGCAGCACTGAGGGGACAAAGAAGAAGGTAGGAGGCGGTGACGGCGAGGGCTAGGGTTGCCCTGGTCACCGCAAAGGAGAGAAAATACAGACATGCTCAATAGTCGGTTTGTGCTAACTACTACCATACATGTGCAAGGTTGTACGCCCCTCTTACACAGAGGTAGCGACATCGGTGCACGGTTTTGTAATGTGAGGGGACTATTTCCGGAGTACCTTTATGTACAAGGTAAAATTCTGGACATCGTGACCCCTCTTACACATCACCGTCAAAACAAGAAGTGTTCATGTCTTGAAGAACGCCCACACCTTTCACAGTAGTGTGCCGGTGTACAGACATGGAATATGTGAGCTTGAGCTCACATGCTCTCGGATAAACAGTAAAATCCTAAAAAATAGTAAAAAGCAAAAAGAATCGGATGTTTTTTGTCATGAAACATTGATGATTTTTCTACACGCGTGTAAATTTCATGATGAAATCACATTTGTGGAGGTGCTGACAAAAAAATTGATGCTCCAAAAGAATGTTTTTGAAGCATTTTGGAGCATCGGTTTTGTTGTTTTTTATGACACAATGTGATTCCATCACGAAAATTTGCACACATGTAGAAAATTCATCAATGTTTTTGACAAACAAATTCAGAATTTTTTTACTATTTTTTCAGATATTACTGTTCCTCTAAGATTTAGAGCATGTGAGCTCGAGCTTACGATAGCACTTTTGGCCGGTGTATGCTTTATGCCATTTGATGTTGTACTCATGTACTGCTCTCCCTGTTTTAGGGAGTCAAAATAGCACACGACACGGCTAGCGGCTAGCCCCGGGGCTCCATCTCTTTCCAGATGTGTGCCCTTGGGCAGCCCCGCATGGAGCTGTCAGTTTGCGACATGGACTTGTGCAGTTGCGTGGAACCATGGAGTCTCTCTTCTCCAGATGTAGTTTCTCTCCTCTCCTTTTTCAAATGAAGTTGATGGATCCCAGAGGTAGGTCATGTGGGTTGATCCTTCCACCGTGGTTGCAGCTTCGTTTTCATAGGTCGACGTGACGCCACCCTCCTCCGGGATCGCCACTGCTCGGGCTTAAATTAGACGCTGGTAGGTGGGAGTGGTGGAGCCTGGAATCTTTCGACGCCGAACGAGCCGAGCAACACGACCTGATCAATCGGCCGCGGACGCGAGTTGTACTACTCTGCCTAATCATTTTTATTTTATCTTGTTCTGTCCAGTAGTTCTGACACAGAACTCGACACATAGCACATAGCCTTTTTTTCTTTTTGAGAAATACATAGCACATAGCCGCCACGGTTAGTGTAGGCTTGGACGCGGTAGTTTTATAGTGGTATTTTTTTTGTCTACCACGTGCCACAAGCATGATTATTCGTTACAAGTAGTACCTGTAAAAATAAGCATGATTCGTTATTCTTATACTGTGGCCCGTGCGCTGTTAGGTTGGCCAGTGATTTTCACTTGGGTGCGGCAGGAACTGAGCTTCGCTGCCTTAAAGGCACCTACCTTTGGGTCTGTGACAGATGGGCCAGCCACCTGTTAGGCCCACCTGTCATAGGCCCAAAAGTAGGTGCCTTAAGGCACCGAAGCAGCATCCGTGCGGCAGGTACTAGGTGGTGGCGAGTGATCATTGTCTCTCGATGCAGCTATTCCGCAAGTGCAACGGAGGTGCGCAGGGGAGACCCTTTCTGCACAAGCAAACCTTGGATGGCTCCGTGTAGGAGCGAGCCACTGTGAGTCTATGAGGTCAAAATGGACGTCCATTTCGGCATGTTTTTGTTCGTTTGGAGCGGCAATAGGGCCGTTCATATCCGCCATTGAGTGTCATTGCGCCCAACGCACGGCCGCACCTCAAATCATGTTCGGGGTGGACGTGATTAAAATAAACGCAAAAACTAAAATAAAATGCTAAAAAATCAATTAAACGCAAACATAAAAACATAAACATAATTAAACATCACGGCCACAAAACGGCTCAGTTTCACAGTTCACATAGACATAATTAACATAAAAAAACAAAAGAAAACCGCCGCCCGCGCGCTCCTGCCGTGCCCGTCGATGTCGGGGCCGTCGCCGTCTTCTCACGCGTCGCCGTTGTCGTCCTCGTCGCCGACGAGGTCGACGTAGGCCGGCGGTGCCTGGTAGAGGGGAGCTTGCTCGAAGGT
>NC_057810.1:625198838-625212721 GCF_018294505.1 Triticum aestivum | reverse complement strand
GGCGTCGACCATGTCCGGAGCTGTGCACGACCAGCTCCACCGCTGGCCCACCAGGCCTGGGTGGAACGCGGTGACGGGCTCCTCCTCCAGCACCTCCTCCCTCCTCACCTCCTCCTTAACGTCCACCATCTGCAACTCGGGGAAGGCGACGTCACCGGCGGCAGAGAGAACCATCATGGTCTCCAGGCCCTCCCACTGGCGCTCATCGTGAGTGTTCATGGAGTCTTCCATGACACGTCGAAGGAGTCGGGCCTCCCCCTCCTCTGTCATGCCAGGAGGTGGAGGTGGCGACGGAGAGGGCGAAGGCGACGATGTCAGCATGATGTCGCGCACCACCCTACGCCCGCACACTTGGGAAGGGCTTGGAGCGCGCGTGCGGCGCTCATGTGGCCGCCACGGCCCCGACGAGGTGCCGACGAAGAAGGAGGCACGCCGCGTGTCTTGCTCGTCCTAGAACCACGTGTCCCAAAGGGCGGAGTCGATGGCATACCTGGGGTCGTAGTAGAGGTTGTCTGGCAGGAGGCGGCGGCGGCGTTCAATCTCCTCGCGGCGCGCACGGCCGCTCATCGGGACCGGCGGGATCGGCACCTGATCCGCGGACAAATGCCAGTTATTGGGTAGGTGCATGTCGCTCCAGGGGAGCGGCGTCGTCGTCTCCCAATAACGACGGCAAACATCCGCATGGATGTAGTGCCGGTCACACTCGCCGCCGGACGCAGGGGCGATGGAGAATGTGGGAGGCGCGCGGGGGGGGGGGGCTCCATGGTCGTGAGCCGGGCACCTCTTTGACACCGCGGCGGCGGCCCGAGGACGAGCCAGCCTCGTGGTCGTGTGCCCCCTTGCCGCCGAAGCTCCACCGCACCATGGCTGCGGGCGGCCGACGACCTCGAGGAAGGGGAAGGGAGAGCTAGGGTTTGGGTGTCGGGTTTCGAGGAGGCAGCGGGCGATTGGAGTGGGAGCGTAGACCGCGACCGATCCACGGTTTCCCATTTAAGAAGGATGCCTACCGCGCGCCTGGGTGGATGACAGGTGGGGCCGGCCGTGCGTGCGCATTAATGTTGGGCGGTGGGAGGTAGGTGGCCGCATGTCACGCGGCCCTGAAGCGGACAAGTGGTGCGTCTGTTTGCTGTCCGCCGCGGCCCAAACCCGACGCATGTTTGCACTTGAAATGGGTCGGCCCGGACAAAAAATGAACCAGATGGGTCCAGTCCTCTACGCATTGGTCCGTGGGGTCTGTCCGTTTTGCCCCAAACAAACAGGGCCGGACGGGATGGGTCGTGCGCTCAAGTTGTCCTGACACTGTCAAGTGCCGCTGCACACTGCCTTGTTTCAGTCAAGCAGCCCGTGGTCGGTGCCAGGCATGCCTACAAATATTTACTCGGATGGACAAAAATTTGTGTCATTCATCTGCAGCAGAAGGATACCCACTCCAGCTTCGCTCTAGACCGTGTATGGGTCCAGAAAGAACTCTCCTAACATGCTCTTAGTATAAACACGGTCCTGTTTCCTAACTCGCAAGTCGCAACTACGAAACTTTCAGACGCATGAGATTTTTTTGTGTGTCGAAAGGGAGCTTTATTATCTGAAAATCATGGTGTTACAATCTGCCTGAAGGGAAGGAAGAAAGAACTCAGGGCTTACATCAAGCCAACTCTCCGTCCACTCCGATGTGAATACTAGACATGCACATTGGTGGGCAGGAACATTAACCTCCCTACTGACATGAGTAACAGAAAAAGAGACGAAAGTAGCACTAATCTCCACTAACTCGATCAAGATGGGTGCTGCAATAGATATTGAGTTGCCGCGGTAATTCCAAAGGTCAACCAGATCTTGACAGTCATGAAGGAAAGATGCCCTAAAGGCAATAATAAAGTTATTATTTATTTCCTTATTTCATGATAAATGTTTATTATTCATCCTAGAACTGTATTAACCGGAAACATAATACATGTGTGAATACATAGACAAACATAGTGTCACTAGTGTGCCTCTACTTGACTAGCTCGTTAATCAAAGATGGGTTAAGTTTCCTAACCATAGACATGAGTTGTCATTTGATTAACGGGATCACATCATTAGGAGAATGATGTGATTGAGTTGACCCATTCCATTAGCTTAGCACTTGATCGTTTAGTATGTTGCTATTGCTTTCTTCATGACTTATACATGTTCCTATGACTATGAGATTATGCAACTCTCGTTTACCGGAGGAACACTTTGTGTGCTACCAAACGTGACAACGTAACAGGGTGATTATAAAGGATCTCTACAGGTGTCTCCAAAGGTACTTGTTGAGTTGGCGTATTTCGAGATTAGGATTTGTCACTCCGATTGTCGGAGAGGTATCTCTGGGCCCTCTCGGTAATGCACATCACTATAAGCCTTGCAAGCAAATGTAGCTAATAAGTTAGTTGCGGGATGATGCATTACATAACGAGTAAAGAGACTTGCTGGTAACACGATTGAACTAGGTATTGAGATACCGACAATCGAATCTCGGGCAAGTAACATACCGATGACAAAGGGAACAAACGTATGTTGTTATGCGGTTCGACCGATAAAGATCTTTGTAGAATATGTAGGAGCCAATATGGGCATCTAGGTTTCGCTAGTGGTTATTGACCAGAGAAGTGTCTCAGTCATGTCTATATAGTTCTCGAACCCGTAGGGTCCGCACGCTTAACGTTCGTTGACGATATAGTATTATATGAGTTATGTATGTTGGTGACCGAATGTTGTTCGGAGTCCCGGATGAGATCACGGACATGACGAGGAACTCCGGAATGGTCCGGAGAAGAAGTTTAAGATATGGGATAATGTTGTTTGGTCTCCGGAAGGGTTCCGGAATTCACCAGAAGAGGTTTCGGATGTTTCCCGAAATGTTTGGGGTACGAGAACACGTTATTTGGGCCAAATGGGAAAGCCCACAAGGTTTTTGGAAAGCGCAAAAAAAGAAGTTTTACGGAGTCCAGGGGCCAGACGCCAGGGTCCCTGGCGTCTGGATCTAGACGCCGGGAACCCTGGCGTCTGGCCCTGGAGTCCGAGAAGGACTCTCGGGTGAAACCGACTTTGTAGAGGCTTTTACTCCAAGTTTCGACCCCAAGGCTTAACATATAAATAGAGGGGCAGGGCTAGCACCAAAGACACGTCAAGAAACACCAAGCCGTGTGCCGGAAACCCCGTCCGCTCTAGTTTATCCTCCGTCATAGTTTCTGTAGTGCTTAGGCGAAGCCCTGTGGAGATTGTTCTTCACCAACACCGTCACCACGCCGTCGTGCTGCCGGAACTCATCTACTACTTCACCTGTCTTGCTGGATCGAGAAGGCAAGGACGTCATCGAGCTGAACGTGTGCTGAACGCGGAGGTGCCGTACGTTCTGTACTTGATCGGGGCGGATCGTGAAGGTGTACGACTACATCAACCGCGTTGATAAACGCTTCCGCTTAGCGATCTTCAAGGTTATGAAGATACACTCCCCCTCTCGTTGCTATGCACCACCATGATCTTGTGTGTGCGTAGGAAATTTTTGAAATTACCACGTTCCCCAACAGTGGCATCCGAGCCTGGTTTTATGCGTAGATGTTATATGCACGAGTAGAACACAAGTGAGCTGTGGGCGATACAAGTCATACTGCTTACCAGCATGTCATACTTTGGTTCGGCGGTATTGTTGGATGAAGCGGCCCGGACCGACATTACGCATACGCTTACGCGAGACTGGTTCTACCGACGTGCTTTGCACATAGGTGGTTGGCGGGTGTCAGTTTCTCCAACTTTAGTTGAACCGAGTGTTGCTACGCCCGGTCCTTGAGAAGGTTAAAACAACACTAACTTGACGAACTATCATTGTGGTTTTGATGCGTAGGTAAGAACGGTTCTTGCTCTGCCCGTAGCAGCCACGCAAAACTTGCAACAACAAAGTAGAGGACGTCTAACTTCTTTTTGCAGGGCATATTGTGATGTGATATGGTCAAGACGTGATGCTATATTTTATTGTATGAGATGATCATGTTTTGTAACCGAGTTATCGGCAACTGGCAGGAGTCATATGGTTGTCGCTTTATTGTATGCAATGCAATCGCCCTGTAATTGCTTTACTTTATCACTAAGCGGTAGCGATAGTCGTAGAAGCAATAGGTGGCGAAACGACAGCTACGATGGAGATCAAGGTGTCGTGCCGGTGACCATGGTGATCATGACGGTGCTTCAGAGATGGAGATCACAAGCACAAGATGATGATGGCCATATCATATCACTTATATTGATTGCATGTGATGTTTATCCTTTATGCATCTTATTTTGCTTTGATTGAATAGCATTATAAGATGATCTCATACTAAATTTCAAGGTATAAGTGTTCTCCCTAAGTATGCACCGTTGTGAAAGTTCTTCGTATTGAGACACCACATGATGATCAGGTGTGATAGGCTCTACGTTCAAATACAACGGGTGCAAAACAGTTGCACACGCGGAATACTCAGGTTAAACTTGATGAGCCTAGCATATACAGATATGGCCTCGGAACACTGAGACCGAAAGGTCGAGCATGAATCATGTAGTAGATATGATCAACATAGTGATGTTCACCATTGAAAACTACTCCATCTCACGTGATGATCGGACATGGTTTAGTTGATTTGGATCACCTGATCACTTAGATGATTAGAGGGATGTCTATCTAAGTGGGAGTTCTCAAGTAATATGATTAATTGAACTTTAATTTATCATGAACTTAGTCCTGGTAGTATTTTGCAAATTATGTTGTAGATCAATAGCTCACGTTGTTGCTTCCCTATGTTTTTATATGTTCCTAGAGAAAACTAAGTTGAAAGATGATAGTAGCAATGATGCGGACTTGGTCCGTGATATGAGGTTTATCCTCATTGCTGCACAGAAGAATTATGTCCTTGATGCACCGCTAGGTGACAGACCTATTGCAGGAGCAGATGCAGACGTTATGAACATTTAGCTAGCTCAATATGATGACTACTTGATAGTTTAGTGCACCATACTTAACGACTTAGAATCGGGACTTCAAAGATGTTTTGAACGTCATGGACCATATGAGATGTTCCAGGAGTTGAAGTTAATATTTCAAGCAAATACCCGAGTTGAGAGATGTCAAGTCTCCAACAGGTTCTATAGCTAAAAGATGGAGGAGAATAGCTCAAGCAGTGAGCATGTGCTCAGATTGTCTGAGTACTACAATCGCTTGAATCAAGTGGGAGTTAATCTTCAGATAAGATAGTGATTGAAAGAGTTCTCTAGTCACCATCACCAAGTTACTAGAACTTCGTGATGAACTATAGTATGCAAGGGATGACAAAAAACGATTCCTGAGCTCTTCGTGATGCTGAAATCAACGAAGGTAAAAATCAAGAAAGAGCATCAAGTGTTGATGATTGACAAGACCACTAGTTTCAAGAAAAGGGCAAAGGGAAAGAAAGGGAACTTCAAGTAGAATGGCAAGCAAGTTTTCACTCCCGTGAAGAAACCCAAAGCTGGACCAGAGCCTGAAACTGAGTGCTTCTACTGCAAAGGAAATGGTCACTGGAAGCGGAAATGCCCTGAATATTTGGTGGATAAGTAGGATGGCAAAGTGAACAAGGGTATATTTGATATACAAGTTATTGATGTGTACCTTACTAGTGTTTATAGTATCCCCTGGTGAAAGTGCGTTATATCGACTAGAGGGGGGTGAATAGGCGATTTTTATGAATTCTTCACTGAGGAATTTGCTGGTGAGGAAATTCCTAAATGAAGAACTACTTGCAGCGGAATAAGTACTCAGAAAGGAACGTAACAGAACACAAGCATAGTCATCATGATGAACAGAAGACAAGCACAGAGTACAAAAAGCGTAAACACAGGATAACACAAGGAAGAAGACGAACGGACTGAAGAAATAGAACTGAGGAAATTGAGAAAGTCTTCAGTCAAAGTCTTCAAACAGATATGAACAAACACACAACAACATACATGAGGAAATGAAAGAGTTGAGGAGATAGAACCAGTTAGCTCGGTGAAGACAATGATTTGGTAGACCAGTTCCAACTGCTGTCTCAGTTGTACATCTGGTTGGAGCGGCTGAGTATTTAAACTCGAGAACACCCAGTCCCGGACACACAGTCCTCACCGTATTCTCCTTGAGCTAAGGTCACACAGACCTCGCCCAATCACTCGTGGTAAGTCTTCAGGTGACTTCCAAACCTTCACAAACTCGGTCACTCGGCGATCCACAATTCCTCTTGGATGCTCTAGACCTTGACGCCTAACCGCCTGAAAGAAGCACAATCTTCAAAGGAAACAAGCGTCGGATCCACGTAGGATCAATCTCTTCAGTGATGCTCAATCACTTGGGGTTTTGTAGGTTTGGGTTTGGGATTTCCTCACTTGATGATTTCCGCTCAAAGTCCTCGGAGGATGGGTTGCTCTCAAATGACAAGTGTCAGTTTTTCTCGGAGCAGCCAACCAGCTAGTGGTTGTAGGGGGCGGCTATTTATAGCCGGGGAGCAGCCCGACATGATAAGACATAAATGTCCTTGTCTGATATGACCGTTAGGTGGGTAGATATTTCGGGACAACTGGCGCGTAGCACAACAACGGTTGGAATATTGGGGTTCGAATTCCTCAGGGCTATCATGTTCCTCACTTTGTAGGCAATCCGCACTGGCGAATTCCTAACTCTTTAGTCAGAACAAATTCCTCAGAGACCAGAAGAACTTCGTCTCTATCACTGAAGAATATGACCAAACTGTGCGAGATTTCCAATGGCTTCACTCGAAAGGATTGGTAGGTGTAGGATTTTGAGTTGAGCATCACATGGAAATTGTTCCTTAGTATTTCCTCGCCCCCTTTAATAGTACAGTGTTTCCTATGACTCAAGAAAGAGAAAATGAAACAGTAAACACTAAAGTCTTCATGCTTCATGTTCCTCAAATTATTACCAAGTCTTCAAGGTCACACCAATTTCTTCACTTTCAAAGTCTTCAGAAATCCAAAGTCTTCAGTCGAAGAACTTCATTTTTAGGGGTCGACTTTCTCTGTAAATATCAAACTCCTCATAGACTTATAGACCTGTGTACACTCACAAACGCATCAGTCCCTTAACCTATAAGTCTTCAATACACCAAAATCACTAAGGGGCACTAGATGCACTTACAATCTCCCCCTTTTTGGTGATTGATGACAATATAGGTTAAGTTTTCAACAGGGATAATCGTATGAAGTGCAAATACTGATATTGAGGAATTTGATTGCAAGATATAGAAGAACTCCCCCTGAAGATGTGCATAGTGAGGAATTTTGCTTTTGAAGCAATGAACACTTGAAGAGTATAATCATGGAGATCTCCCCTATATCTTGTAATTCATACACGCATTTTACATATAATATGAGGAATTTGAAATGCATGATGAAATATGGTGACTGATGTAATTCAGCATGCGTGCATTAACATTAATGAGGAGTAAGCATGCAGAAGAACACATCAAAAGTATCAAGCCACCATAGAGCTTAAGATTACAACTCGATCCAGCAAAGTCATCAGAAGAATGAGAGTTGTAACTTAGCAAAAAACTCCCATATATAGACCCGCTTGAAGACTAACTCAAATTTCTCCCCCTTTGTCATTGAATGACCAAAAGGGTTGAAACTGAGGACTAACGCCCCTGAAGAATATCATGATGAAGAAGGAGCGCCAGCGTTGTCAGGGTCTTGAGTCGTTGTAGGGCCTGCTGCAGTGTCGTCCAAGTCTTCATGCTCGTCCGTGGCGCGTGATAAAGAATATGAGCTGGCCACCAAGGAAGGAACCTTGACCTTCTTGTATTTCTTCGGTGGAGGTGCAGACCAGTCAAAGTCTTCCTTGAAGCCCATTTGCTTCAGATCTTCTTCACCATATAGATGTGACAAAATAGCCTAGGTGCGATCAAACACTTCATGGAGGTAGTAGTGGTTTTTCTTCACTGCATTATGTGTAGAAGTCATGTTGTTAAGAATTGAGCCAAACTGACGCTTAACCCACTTGTGGTTTCGATCCACCTTCTGGTGAAGACTTATTAGTAGTTCACGATCAGTCATCACACGAGGAGCAGTAGCTTGAGGACTTGTCTTGGTAGCATTGGCAGCAGTATCTTGAGTGGCAGAGTTATCATTGGTGGAGTAAGGTGCAGCTTTGCGGAACTGACCATCCAATGGACGAGTGCCTTCATCGATGATAGCAGACGCCTTGCCCTTTCCTTCAGATGAGGAATATGTCCGTTTGAGGACTTCAATCGGGGGCAAGTAGCTGAGGTGATTCTGAAAATCAGCCTTGTAGTTGAGTGAAGACCTTGATCTGAGGAATCTCATGATCCATGGAGCATAATGTCGTGGATCTAAGTCTGACAGTAGAGTGGGGGTAGGTATGGAGAGGCAAGGTCCTAGCTATGGAGAGGTTGTAAACACAAGAGATGTACGAGTTCAGGCTCTTCTCGGAGGAAGTAAAAGCCCTACGTCTCGGAGCCCGGAGGCGGTCGAGTGGATTATGTGTATATGGATTATAGGGTGCCGAACCCCTCTGCCTGTGGAGGGGGGTGGCTTATATAGAGTGCACCAGGACCCCAGCCAACCCACGTAATGAAGGGTTTAAGGTACATTAAGTCTGGGGCGTTACTGGTACCGCCCCACATAAAGTGTCTTTACTATCATAAAGTCTACTTAATTACAGACCGTTGCAGTGCAGAGTGCCTCTTGACCTTCTAGTGGTCGAGTGAGTCTTCGTGGTCGAGTCCTTCAAGTCAGTCGAGTGAGTCCCTCGTAGGTCGACTGGAAGGTGATCTCTTCTAAGGGTGTCCTTGGGCAGGGTACTTAGATCAGGTATGTGACCCTTCCCTAGGTACATGACTCCATCATTAGCCCCCGAATGGATTGAGGCTCGAGTGATGAAGAAGTTGATGTTGTTTCCGATTAGCCTTCGCATACTGGTCGTGCGTTGTTTTGAAAAAAATCTCTTTGTTGATAGTGAGCAACTTTTATTCAGTCGACTCTATCCATTCTTTTCCTTTGTCGAGTGATCTTTTGGACTTCGCCTATTTCTGAGCGACGGATCGCAAGAAATCCCGCGTTTGGCAGGCCGATCTGCCGTTCGCGGATTCCGCGGGATGCGAAATTTGGGGAAGCGCGCGAAGCGGGGCGGACCGCGGTGTTCGGACGGGACAGGGCATAGACGCCTCGATCCCCGCGCCGCTTTTTTCGCCACGTATCGCGTCCACGTAACTGTTCATGATATGATTAGATCGACCGGGCCCACCTGTCATCCACTCGGAAGGGATCTTATAAATGCGCCCGGCGAGGGTTTTTTTAACAGTGCCTCAGCATTCTCCCTCTGTTCCCTTCGTCTCCGCCCAACGCGCTCGCTCTCGCCTCCGCACAACTTCTCCTCGCGCGTCCCGCCGGCAGCCATGGTCAAGGAGAAGACGGCAGCGTTGGAACGCGCAAAGAAGGCGTCGGCGACGGAGAAGGCGAAGGGGAGATCCACCAGTCGTGGCGGGTCTTCGTCTAGATCTCGCCTGCAGAAAGGCTGGGTCCAGGGAGATTGGATCCAGTTGACCATCACGGAGAAGGATCTCCTCGACATGGCCAACGAGGGCCTGATCCCTCATGGAGCTGCAAGGCTTCCGGGGAAAGAGTGGCAGCCCCAGCCGGAAGAGGGTGAGTGCGTGCTTCTGGCTACCCATGTCGACCGCGGATTTTCTTTGCCGCCGAGCATTTTCTTCCGTGGTTTCTTGAACTTCTTTGGAGAGCAACTCCACCACTTCACCCCGAATTCTATCGCCTATCTTGCCGCGTTTGTGTCCATGTGTGAGAGTTTCCTGGGTTGTCGACCGCATTGGGGTTTGTTCAAGCACATATTCACGTGTCGCTCTCAGACCGTGAAGAAGGCGAGCCCAGGCGACGAAAAAACCCGAGTTGTCCAAATGTGTGGGGGTCTGGGGATCCAGGTGAGGAACAAGAGCACCTTCCCAGCTATGACATTTCCCGAGTCAGTCAGAGGCTGGCAGTCGACCTGGTTCTACTGCCAGGATCAGTCGACACCGGGGAAGTCGAGTGGACTCCCTCAGTTCACCATGGGCCGAGTGAACAAGCCCTCCTCTCTGAAGGTGATTCCGGAGGAGAAAGCTGACGTGAAGATGCTGATGGAGCGTGTAGTTCAATTGGTTCGGGAGGGAGTGACGGGTATGGATCTCCTGGAGGTTTTTCTTAGGTGTCGTATTCAGCCTCTTCAGTTCTGGAGCCATTGCATGTGGTTGTACTGCGGGACTGAGGATGTGACTCGGGTCAATCCAGAAGCAGTCGACGATGCCACTCTGGAAAGGTGGATGGCCGCTATTACTGGGAACAAGGATAACCCTCGCGGAGCCAGAAGGATCCCTCCACTCGACTGCCATAGTGATCCAAACAAGGTATGTCTGCTCCACTTCCCATTGTATTCTCGTCACATTTATTTCTGTTTTCTCTGCCGATCGGTCGACTGATCTTTGTCTTGATGTCTATCAGGCCCTCACTAAGCTGTACTCGATGCCCAATGGAGCACAGGCTTCGACCGAGGAGGGAGAAGCGAGCGGGGGCGAGAGCCAGGAGGAGGAGTGGGACTCGGACGCCGCTAAGGATGATGATGATGATGATGTCGATGATGATGATGACGATGAGGACGAGGAAGAGGAGGAGGAGGAGGAGGTCGCACCACCACGCTCGGAAAGGCGGTCGAAACTTGTCCATGACCCTGCGACTGAACGTGGCAAGGGGGTTGCGACTTTTACGCAGTCGACCAAGCGACCTCGGACCACCTCTCCGGCGCCGACTGAAAAGGCGTCGAAGCAGCCCAAGGCGGCCCCGTCGAAGCCGACCAAGCTCCTGCCGAAGATGAAGGTGTCCATCCCCACCATATCAGGGTAATCATGCTGCTTGAGTCTTCTTGTTTTGTGCGAACATTATCTCTGGTTGGCGCTGGAGTTAGTCGACTGATTCTTTGGAGTTGCAGTGCTGCTACTTCTGAGACCTCAGCCCGGGCTGACGACCATGAGATGGAGGACGCAGCAACCTCAAAACCTGGTACTATACTCTTAACACTGTTTCCAGCCGACTGACTCATGACCTCTAATTCTGATTCTTTTCTGTAGCTCCATCCAATGTTGTTATCACTCTCCCTGATGATGATGAAGATGAGGAGCCGCTGAAGCACAGAAGGAGTAGGAAAGCGTCTGCCGGCAGGGTGCCCCAGGATGTGACGGTGCCTGAGACTCTGGTCACGGAGGAGGAGAACACCACTCGACACACTGTGTCCTTCGCAGATCCACTGACGAGTGCTCTGCAGCCCTCCCTCTTCACGATGCACCGCGTCCCAGAGGACCAAGCTGGCGCCGCGAAGGAGGCGATACGCCAAGCAGGGATCATGATGGAGCAGTTGAAGACCATCCGGGATGCGAGCCAGGCAGCTTACGACGCCAGTTCCGCCCTTCGAAGCAATGTTCAGGTCAGTCGACCACCGCTTGTTCTGTTAGGATATGCTGTCAAAAACTTTTCTTTCCAGAATTTGTAGTAATCACCCACTGGGTGTGTCGATTTAAACTCCGTGTCAGCGGGGGCACGCTGAGTGCACCCGCTGGGTGTAGTCCCCAAGGCTAAGGTCGACTGCTGGCAGTCGGCCTTAGGCTTTATAAGTTCAGTCTTTTCGTCACTCGACTATGGCGAATGGATTTCGCAAACTGGTGGGGGCACGCTGAGTGCACCCACTGGGTGTAGTCCCCAAGGCTAAGGTCGACTGCTGGCAGTCGGCCTTAGGCTTTATAAGTTCAGTCTTTCTGTCATTCGACTATGGCGAATGGATTTCGCAAACCAGTGGGGGCACGCTGAGTGCACCCACTGGGTGTAGTCCCCGAGACTGTGGTCGACTTCTTGCAGTCGATTACAGTCTTAAACAATACATCTTGTTTTTTTTGAGGTCGACTGGTCGATTCTGTCTTCAACAGGATTAGTGGGGGCACGCTGAGTGCACCCACTGGGTGTAGTCCTCGAGACTACGGTCGAATGCTTATATTCGGCTATAGTCTTAGAAACGCATGATTTTTCCTTTTCCACTCGGAAGTGAATTATCTTTGACATTTAGTCGATTGATTCTTCGCAGAGATCCTGTGACCTTGCGGCTCGCTACACTGAGCTGGAAAACAAGCACATTCAGCTCGAGCTGGATTTGAAGCTGGCTCAGGAGAATCTGACGAAGGCGAAGGAGGAGACCAAAGGTATGTTTGGTGAGACCTCGATCTGCTTTTTCCCTTTATTTGTTTCAAAATCTGATCTTGCTGTAACTTGCAGGTAAGGTGAAGGAGGCCCAACAGAAAAAAGACCTTGAACTAGCTGAGAAGATCAAGCTTGCTGACGAGAAGTTAGCTTCAGTCACCAAGCTTGAACAAGAAAATACCAATCTGAAAGCTGCTCTTGGGAAGAAAAATGATCTGGAGGCCTTCCTGAGTGGTCTTGCCACGAAGCTGTTCCTTATGCTTGAAGGTAAACCTTTACACTCAACAATCATTTTCAACTGTGATTTTTCCATTCGACCATTGCCTTGACTTGGTGATCGCCCTTGCAGAATTTTGTCAAGACTTTGAAGAAGAGACTAGCCGGCTGGAACCAAACCTTGACCCCGTCAATTCTCTGGTGAACGACGAAGTTGCCATGAATGTTTTCCGACTGGAGTCCCGTGTTGCAGCTGTCGTGGACTATCTTGCAAGGCTGAAGGTCGCCACATCTCGCATCGACTCAACGCTCTGGCCCAGGGAGACACTCCAGAACGACCTCGAGTCGCTGATGGCTCGCTTGAACACGGTCCCTGATCAAGTGCAGGAGTGGAAAAAGTCCTCGGCTCGGTGCGGTGCAGATGTTGCTCTGTGTCTGGCCCGAGTCCACTGCAAAGATGTGCGAGAAGACAAGCTGGCGGCCCTCCGGGTGGCCAACACCAAGAAACACGACTTCAGGTCCTTTATGGAAACTTTCATTGCTGCTGCCACTTGGATCGTAGATGGAATTGATCTTGATGAGTTTGTTGCACCTTCCAGCCCCCCACAGGAGGGGTAAAAAACTTCTTTTAAGCTCGACGCTTTAAATTTGCCTCGGTATGCCGAGTGGAGTTGTAACCGATAAACCTTAACAAGCTTAGCGCCTGAGCACTTTCGATTCCTTTAGGTATCGTTCCGAACTTGAATTTGATGTTTAAATATGATTGCTTTTGGCTTGAAATGTCTTTTGCAGGTTCAAAGCAAGACGCTCACTGCAGTCGACTTATTCCTTAGGCGAGCACTGGGCTGCAGCTAAGCCCCCGAGTGAGAGGTTTGCTCTTCACTCGGTAGGATTTTTATATCTTAGGCGAGCACTGGGCTGCAGCTAAGCCCCCGAGTGAGAGGTTTGCTCTTCACTCGGTAGGATTTTTATATCTTAGGCGAGCACTGGGCTGCAGCTAAGCCTCCGAGTGAGAGGTTTGCTCTTCACTCGGTAGGATTTTTATATCTTAGGCGAGCACTGGGCTGCAGCTAAGCCTCCGAGTGGAAGTCTGGCTTACCACTCGGTAGGATTTTGATAACTTAGGCGAGTGCTTGGACTGCAGCTAAGCCTCCGAGTGGAAGTCTGGCTTACCACTCGGTAGGATTTTATAACTTAGGCGAGTGCTTGGACTTCAACTAAGCCTCCGAGTGGAAGTCTGGCTTACCACTCGGTAGGATTTTGATAACTTAGGCGAGTACTTGGACTGCAGCTAAGCCTCCGAGTGGAAGTCTGGCTTGCCACTCGGTAGGATTTTGATAACTTAGGCGAGTACTTGGACTGCAGCTAAGCCTTCGAGTGGAAGTCTG